>NW_020838005.1:5102904-5131020 GCF_003676395.1 Aethalodelphis obliquidens
CACACACACACACACACACACACACACACACACACACACACACACACACGGTTTCTCCTCACTCAAAATATACACCAAGTGCCGACTTTCACCTCTCCAGGGGACTAATGACAGGCAGGAAGGGCAGGGACAGCAGCATTTGGACTGACTGAGCTGTCTAATTCCTGGGAATCTGAATTCTCCCAAAGGTGAAGTACACAGCTTTTACCTGTGGGCCATCTCTTTCTCTAACACCAGAGCCTGATGTGTACCCGTTCCTCTGCAACTTCAGAGTCCCCTAACCCAGCCACCAGTAGTGACATGTGATCTTACAAGAGGCCCTAACACTCGAGTTTAGTTGACTACTGTTCTTAAACGCATGCAGACCTCAACCTATCCAAGCCTCCTTTATTAAAAAAAATATGCAAGATGCCATTTATGTAAACATGAAGATCAGTATCAAATGGGCAGAGGAAGCAGGTGAGGATATTTGAAATGACTGGCAAACGGATGTGTGGACTATTTCATGAACCAAAAAACGGGGGGTGGGGGGGTGGCCAAGATGGCAGAGTAGGAAGACCCTGAGCTCACCTCCTCCATGGGCACTCCACAATTAGAACTGTAGATATAGCAACCATAGATGAGAATGATTGGAAGACTAGCAGAAAATAATCTTCCACAACTAAAGATATGAAGGAGTCACAATGAGAAGGAGTGGGGCAGAGACATGGTAGAGTCAAGACCCACACACTTGGGTAGGTGACCTGGCAGCCCCACCTACCAGTGTTCCTGTGGTAGTCAGCTCTGCCCTCAAAGGGGGTGACCCTAGAGCATATATGTGGTGACCAGAGGGGTGTGTGCTGCTGGGCCCCATAGGACGTCTCCTACAAAAGTCCAGTTCTCCAAGATTGGGAAATGTAACCAACTTACCTAACACACAAAAATAAAAACAGAATTAGGCAAAATGAGGAGACTGAGGAATATGTTACAAACAAAGGAATAAGATAAAACCCCAGAAGAACTGAGCAAAGGGGAGACAGGCAATTGACCTGCTAAGTTCAAGGTAATGATCATAAAGATGCTCAATGAACTTGGGAGAGGAATGGATGGAACACAGTGAGACGTTAGAAGTTTTTAATAAAGTGTTAGAAAATATAAAGAAGAACCAGAGCTGAAGAACACAGTAACTGAAACAAAAAATACACTGGAAGGAATCAAGAGTAGATTAGTTGACACAAAGGAGCAGATCAGCACACTAGAAGACAGAGTAGTAGAAATCACCCAATCTAAACAGAAAAAAGAAAAGAGAAAAGAAAATCGTTTAAGAGACTTCTGGGACAATATCAAGTGCACTAACGTTCACATAATAGGGAACTTGAGAATAGAGAAAGGGGCAGAGAACTGTTTGAAGAGATAATAACTGAACCTGGGAAACGAACAGACATGCAGGCCCAGAGAGTCCCAAATAAGATGAACCCAAAGAGGTCCACACCAAGACATATTGTAATCGAAATGGCAAAAATTAAAGAATCTTAAAAGCGGCAAGGGAAAAGCAACTAGTTACATACAAAGGAACTCCCATAAGACTATTAGCTAACTTTTCCAAAAGTATTACAAAAACAACCAGAAAATAATTAAGAAAATGGCAGTAAGTACATACCTATAAAATAATGATTTTAAATGTGAATGGGCTGAATTTGCCACTCAAAAGACATAGAGTACTGAATGGATTAAAAAATAAGGCCCATCTACATGTGGCCTACCAAAGACTCATTTCAGAAATAAGGAGAGACACAGACTGAAGGTGAAGGGATGGAAAGAGATACTCTATGAAATGAAAAGCTATACTCAGACAAAATAGACTTTGAAACAAAGACTGAAGAGGCATTACATAATGATAAACAGGTCAATCCAGCAAGAAGATGTAACATAAATGTATATACACCTAACACAGAAGCACTAAGATCTATAAAGCAAACATTAATGGACTTAAAGGGAGAAACCGAAAGCAATACAATAATACTAAGAGACTTTTAACACCCCACTCACATCATTGAATAGATCATCTAGACATAAAATCAATAAGGAAACACCTTAAATGACACATTAGACCCAATGGTGCGCACATATATATATAAATATATAAAACATTCCAGCCCAAAGCAGCAGAATATACATTCTTTTCAAGTGCACATGGAACATTCTCCATGATAGATCACATGATGCTAGGCCACTAAACAAGTCTCAGTAGATTTAAGAAGACTGAAATCATATCAAGCATCTTTTCCAACCACACTATGAAACTAGAAATCAACTACATGAAAAAAACTTCAAAAAACACAAAACACGGAGGCTAAGCAATATGCTCCTCAACAACCAGTGCACCAATGAAGAAACCAAAGAAGAATTTCAAAAACACCTGGAGACAAATAAAAATGTAAACACAACGATTCAAAATCTATGGGAAGCAGCAAAGGCAGTTCTAAGGGAATCTTACAGTGAAACAAGCCTACCTCAGGAAACAAGAAAAATCTCAAACAAGCTAATCTTATCCCTACAGGAACTAGAAAAGGAAAAAACAAAACCCAAAGTTAGCAGAAGAAATTCTAAAGCGATGAAACTAAGAGCTACTTCTTTGAAAAGAAAAACAAAATTGATATACCTTTAGTCAGAATCATCAAGAGAAGAGAGAGAGGGACCAAACAAAACCAGAAATGAAAGAGGGGAAGTTAAAACTGACACCACAGAAACACAAAGGATCATAAGAGATTACTATGAACAATTACAGGCCAATAAAATGAATAAATTGCTAGAAATGTACAATCTCCTAAGACTAAATCAGGAAGAAACAGAAAATATGAACAGACCGATTACCAGTAATGAAACTGAATCAGTAATAACAAACAAAAGTCCAGAACCAGCTGGCTTCGCTGGTGAATTCTACCAAAAATTTAAATCAGTTAACACTTATTCTTCTCAAACCTTTCCAAAACTGAAGAGGAAGGAATGCCTCCAAACTCATTCTACAAGACCAGCATCACCCTGATACCCAAACCAGACAAAGATAGCACACAAAAAAGAATCTCAGGCCAATATCACTGAGGAACATAGATGAAAAAAGTCTCAACAAAATATCAGCAAACCGAATTCAACAATACATTAAAAGGATCATATACCACGATCAAGTGGGATTTAGCCCAGGGATGCACGAATGGTTCAATATTCACAGAACAGTCAACATGATGATACACCACATTAACAAGCAGAAGAATAAAAATCACATGATCATCTTAATAGACTCAGAAAAAGCTTTGGACCAAATTCAACATCCAATCATGATAAAAACTCTTAAGAAAGTGGGTATAGAGGGAACATACTAAATATAGGGCACATATATGTGCCATATATGACAAGCACACAGCTAACATCATACTCAATGGTGAAAAGCTGAAAGCATTTCCTCCAGGATAAGGAACAATACAAGGATGCCCACTCTTGACACTGTTATTCAACATAGTACTGGAAGTCCTAGCCACAGCAATCAGAAAAGAAATAAAAGGAATCCAAATTGGAAAGGAAGAAGTAAAACTGTCACTGTTGGCAGATGACATGATACTATATATAGAAAATCTAAAGACACAACCAAACTGTTAGAACTAATAAATGAATTCAGTAAGGTTGCAGGATACAAAATCACTATACAGAAATCTGCTGCATTTCCATACAGTATCAACAAACTATCTGAAAGAGGAATTAGGAAAACAATCCCATTTACAACTGCATCAAAAAGAATAAAACACCATGGAATAAATCTAACCAAGGAGGTAAAATACCTATACTTGGAAAATTATAAGACACTGATGAAAGAAATTGATGACAACAGAAACAAATGGAAAGATATACTGTGCTCATGGATTGGAAGAATATTGTTAAAATAACCATACTTCCCAAGGCAATCTATAGATTCAATGCAAACTCTATAAAAATACCAATGGCATTTTTTACAGAACTAGAATAATTCTAAAATTTATATGGAAACACAAAAAACACCAAATAGCCAAAACAATCTTGAGAAAGAAGAACAAAGCCCAAGGTATTACACTCTCTGAGTTTCAACTATACTACAAAGCTACAGTAATTAAAACAAAATGGCAGGGGCTTCCCTGGTGGCGTAGTGGCTGGGAGTCTGCCTGCCGATGCAGGGGACGCGGGTTCATGCCCTGGTCCGGGAGGATCCCACATGCCGCGGAGTGGCTGGGCCCGTGAGCCATGGCCGCTGGGCCTGCGCGTCCGGAGCCTGTGCTCCGCAATGGGAGGGGCCGCAACAGTGGGAGGCCCGTGTACCGCATAAAAACAAAAAAACCCAAAAAAACCCAAAATGGCATTGGCACAAAAACAGACATATAGGTTAATGGAACAGAATAGACAGCCCAGAAATAAACACATGCTTATATGGTCATTTAATCTATGATAAAGGAGGCAAGAATATGCAATGGGGAAAAGACAGCCTCTTCAATAAATGTTATTGGGAAAACTGAACAACCACATGCAAAAGTCTCATGTCTTATACCATATAAAAAATAAACTCAAAATAGATTAAAGACTTAAATCTAAGACCTTAAACCACAAAACTCCTAGGAGAAAACATAGGCAATATGCTCTTTGACGGCAGTTTTTTATCAATTTTGTTTTTTTTTCTTTTTGCGGTACACGGGACTTTCACTGCTGTGGCCTCTCCCGTTGCGGAGCACAGGCTCCGGATGCGCAGGCTCAGCGGCCATGGCTCACGGGCCCAGCCGCTCCGCGGCATGTGGGATCCTCCCGGACCGGGGCACGAACGTGCGATCCCTGCATTGGCAGGCAGACTCTCAACGACTGCGCCACCAGGGAAGCCCCAATTTTTTTTTTTTTTTTTTGGATGTCTCCTCAGACAAGGGATTCAAAAGCAAAAATAAACAAATCGAACAACATCAAACAAAAAGCTTTTGCACAGTGAAGGATACTACCAACAATACAAAAAGGCTGCCTACTGCATGGGAGAAGATATTTGTAAAGAATATATCAGATGGGGTTAATATCCAAAATATACAAAGAACTCATATAATTCAACATAAAAAAACCCCAAAAACCTGACTGAAAAATTGGCAGAAGACCTGAATAGGCATTTTCCCAAAGAAGACATACAGATGGCCAACAGACCCATGAAAAGATGCTCAACATCACTATCATCAGGCAAGCGGAAAGTGAAACCATAATGAGGTATCACCTCATACCTGTCAGAACAGCTATTAATCAAAAACACAACAAATAACAAGTGTTGGCAAGGATGTAGAGAAAAGGGAACACTTGTGCACTATTGGTGGGATTGTAAATTAGTGTAGCTGCTATGGAAAAGTTCCTCAAAAAATTAAAAATAAAACTACCATATGATCCAGCAATTCCACTTCTGGGTATTTACCCAAAGAAAACAAAACACTAATCTGAAAAGATATATGCACCCCTATGTTCACTGTAGCATTATTTACAATAGCCAAGATATGGAAGCAACCTAAGTGTCCACTGACAGATGAATGGATAAAGAAGATGTGGTCTGTGTATGTACGTGTGTGTGTGCGTGCGTGTGTGTGTGTGTGTGTATGCAGTGGGATATTATTCATCCATTAAAAAAAAAGGAATCTTGCCACTTGTGACAACATGGATAGACCTAGAGGGTATTATGCTAAGTGAAATAATATAACAAATACCATGATTTCACTTATATGTGGAATCTAAAAAACAAATGAACAAACATTAAAAAAGAAAAGAAATACACTCATAGATACAGAGAACAAACAGGTGGATGCCAGAGGGGAAGGGATAAGGGGATGAGTGAAATAGGTAAGAGAGATTGATTTACAGGGATGAAGTGTACATTACAGGAAACATAGTAATGTAATAAAGTCATATGGTAACAGACAGTAACTAGACTTAGTGTGATGATCATTTTGTAATGTATAGAAATATTAAATCGCTATGTTGTGCACCAGGAACTAGCACAGCAGTAGGTCAATTATACTTCAATTAAAAGAAAAAGGGATAAAAAGAGAAAACATATGAAACCAGTGTGAAATGTTCCCACTGAGATGCGTGTGTGCTCTGAGCTCCTGACAATGCCCATCCATAAATATTCTTTTCCTTCCTACACTGTATTGTTCCCATCAAAGGATCAAAGGTCAGGTTGTCTGGCAGAACTTTAAAGTCAAAGAATTGGCTTGGGAGGTTTGCAGATAGCACTGTGGGAACCAAGCAGGTGAGAGGCTCTCCCTGGGCAGCCCCAGGAATAAATTCTATCTCCAAGAAGACTCTCTGAAGTGGCAGCTCTGCCACAAGGGAAGTCTACCTAGAGCTCACAAGATGACTCAGCCAGACACCTCTGCGAAGGAGGATGCATCCACCTACCACCGCAGAAATAGAATTTTTCTATTAGCGCATGCCCATCAGGACTGACGTCAGCTCTCCCACTTTGCAGCTACAGGGACCAAGAGGGAGGATTTACAAGGAAGCTGCACAGGACACACTTTCATTTGGGGGAGAAACAAGCATCCGTTAGTAGTAGCAAAACCTAAAGAACAGCAACAGATTTTAACCCCTTCATGTCCCACATGCATTTCCCAGGCAAAACCAAATGATACTTTTAGTTCTATATCTACATTCCACATACAAAGATTTATGTAAAAGAATGTTTCTGAAAGTATTATTTATAGTTTGAAAAAGCAGAAATAATAAATGTCCACCAGTAAAGGAAGTTAAATTATGATGCATTTATGATAGACCATTATATACCTAAGATACTTTTGAAATATATTTAATGACAATATACTGTTACTTTACAAAGATATTATACGAGGTATGACTCAAACACACACACAGAGTGAATGCACAAAGCAAATACTAAAAAATTGGACAGTAATTATGTCTGGTATTGGGATTAGGACTGATTTTTTTTGTCTTTATCCTTTTTTTCCCCCTTATTTTCCAAGTTTTCTAGAATGAACAAGCTTATTTTTATTGAAAAATGAATCTTACGACAGAGTCATAAACATAAAAGCTTGAGAAGCCTGAGGGGCCTTAAAAACAAAAGAAGACCATCCAGAGTGCTGGTTCTCAGGTGTGGTGGCAGAGACCCCTGCGGCTCCTGAGGCTCTTTTGTAGCATCGAGGTCAATATGATTGTCATTAATAATGTTTTGCCTTTTCACTCTCATTCTCTCACAAGGGTTCACTAGAATTTTCTAGAGGCTACATGACTTGTATATCACAACAGACTGAAAGCAAAAGGGGACAGGAGAATCCAGCCGTCTTCAACAGGCAGACGTTAAAGAGATTTGCAAACGTAAAACAGTGCCCTTCTATCTTTTTTTTTTGAAACATTTTCCAAAAAAGACCTTTTAGGGGCTTCCCTGGCAGCTCAGTAGTTAAGAATTCGCCTGCCAATGCAGGGAACATGGGTTTGGTCCCTGATCTGGGAAGATCCCACATGCCGTAGAGCAACTAAGCCCACGAGCCACAACTACTGAGCCCGCGTGCTGCAACTACTGAAGCCCATGCATCTAGAGACCGTGCTTCACAACAAAGAGAAGCCCACGTAATGAGAAGCCCGTGCACCGCAACGAAGAGTAGTCCCCCCCTCTCCGCCATTATAGAGAAAGCCTGTGTGCAGCAACGAAGACCCAACGCAGCCAAAAATAAATGAAAATTAAAAAAAAAATCTTTTAGTGATGTTAACGTCTAATGGGTTTATATTATTTTTTATTTAATAATTCATTAATTATTCATTTAAGAATTAAATATTTTTTAAATGTCTTAGTTTTAACTTCTATTATAGCAAATATCAATAGATATAACCCACATACACAAAAGCTCTCTGGGGTTCTAATTTTTAAGAAGTCTTGAGACCAAAAAGTTTGAGGACTGCTGGCTTAGAGTACTGTAATCTAACCCTAAGCCTTCAAGCCCAGCCACTGTAAGACAGACCTTGGCCAGAAGGTAAATACCAGACAAAAATAACGCAAAGACACTGGGTCACAGCCTTTCACTTTGAGATGAGCAAAATGCAGAGGAAATGAAAAGCACAATCATAAAAACATATTAAACAACCAAAATAACTAGAAGTGGGGATGGTTAGTGCCACTTCTTCGCTACAAACCACAAGACAAAAACTTGGCCCCTTTTTGGAGGGGAACTTGCTTTCATCTCTCCCTCCCAATCAAAAAAAAAAAAGAAAAAAAAATCCATCATAAACGCCAAACTACTAAAACGAAACAAAAAATTCCAACACAGGCAATATTAACCTGATGGGTTAGGCAACTGGAAGTCTAAAGCAAAGAGCAATTATTTCAATGTTCTAGCAGGAGGCTTCAGGAGGACAGCTGGTCAAAAAGAGCCCTGGCTGACCTGCAGGAAGACGGAGGTGACCCCCCAGAGACCAGCAGTGACAAACAGGTGGGCGTGGGGCAGGTCTCAGGGTCAAGGCTGCTGGTCTACTCCCACTGGACTTGAGGGAGGAGCTTCACGAAAGATAGAAGAGCGTGCTGTGCACTCCCCAAAGCCAATCCCTTCCTTCTCTGGCTCAGTGTCAGAAGGCATAAAAGAGGTAGGTCTCTTACACCAGCGGTCCTCAAATTTTAGCAAGCATTGGCTCCTGGGGAGGGCTGGCTGAAACCCAGACTGCTGGGCCTCACCCTGGAGTGTCGATTCAGCAGGTCTGAGGTGGGGCTGGAGAACCTGCACTTTTAACGAGTCCCCAGTGCTGCTGCTGCGGCTGGTGATGGGATTACACAGAGGCCCGCACTGCGATCCCCACAGGAAGGCCGTGGGCTGGGTGCCCCATCGCCGCAGCGGCACAGATCAACTGGGGGCTCTACTCTCACTTACAGGACAAAATCTGTGACATAGGAATGACCTTTGTTAGGTCATGACCTTGTTAGGAATGACCTTTGGGGCACAAAGGGCACATACTGGTGATCACCTAGGTTTCCTCAGGGATGGAAAAGACCAGGTCTAATTGAGTAAGTGTACCCATCTCATAAGATGGGTGAGACAGTCCATGGGAAGTGCTGAGTACAGATCCTGGCCCATAGTGACACCTCAATAAACATATTATTTGCATTACAATTAAATGGGGAAGCCAAAGGGCTGGGCCAATGAAATATGGAGAAAAGATAACCTGGAATTCAGAGCTGAAAGAACTTTCTTCATTCTCTTGGGTCTCAGTAGGACGTGGCCTCAAAGGGAAGAGCAGAGGAGAGGCCAGTTCCCTGCTCACTGTCAGGTGTACTAAGGTCGTGAGGAAACTCCTGACACAGGTAGCCCTGGCCACCTCTCTTGTGAAGGAGCTGTTATCAGAGAGAAATGCAAGTCAGCTGCTGAGCTGAGATACCAGGGTGTGAGCAGCTGCTCTCACAAGCTCCAACGAAAAATGGCTATTTTCCTTTTAAAGAACTAGCAGACCACAAACATCCCAATGACACTCAAAGCAGTCAACCTGAGGAACCATACATATCTCTCCACCGGTTTACTGCTTACAAATAAGCAATAAACTGCCCCTTTAAAAAAATCACCTTTATAACTTTCCCCACTTCATCTCTCCAGCCTGGGCTCACAGGCAGCTCTTCTGCCCCCTCAATCCGGCCACATGCTGTTTGCTGAGGGGACATGTGCTGTGACGGCTCCCTCCCCAGGAACCAAGAGTGAAATGAAAATGCAGTTGAAATGTGAATGATCATCTACTTCTATGTGTCTTAGTGAAAAACACGACCGACCACTTGCTAGTTTTATCTAGCAAACAAGTCTTGCTAGTTTTATCTTGCTGAATCAATTTTCTCTAAATTAGTTACGGAAATCTGTTTGGATCTCCTTTGTCTATTGCTCTATTTTTTAAAAAATAAAGTTATTTATTTATTGTTGGCTGCACTGGGTCTTCGTTGCTGTGCGTGGGCTTTCTCTAGTTGCAGCGAGTGGGGGCTACTCTTTGTTGCGGTGCGCGGGCTTCTCATTGTGGTGGCTTCTCTTGTTGTAGAGCATGGGCTCTAGGCGTGTGGGCTTCAGTAGTTGTGGCTTGTGGGCTCTAGAGCGCAGGCTCAGTAGTTGTGGCCCATGGGCTTAGCTGCTCCGTGGCATGTGGGATCTTCCTGGACCAGGGCTCAAACCCATGTCCCCTGCATTGGCAGGCAGATTCTTAACCACTGTGCCACCAGGGAAGCCCCTGTCTATTGCTCTTAATTTAAAAAAGAACAACTCAGGTTAACTGTGGAAAGGACTGAATGTACTGGACACTGGGTCCCCATTGATGGCACCTGGCCTTGTTCCACCACCAGCCTTTGTTAGGGTCTTGGAAATGAGCAACATTCAGGGCCTTAGCCTTCAAAGTCCAAGATCTGGCTACTCTTCTGAGCTCCAGAGAGAATCGGGGGACACTGCTTTTAAGTTTTCCTACTTCTTTTTCCTGTTTGCTAAAAACATGTTCAAGCGTCTCCGACGGCAACAGCAAGCCAAAAGCAGCGTCCTCAGAGCTCGGCACACCGTCACTGCGGCAGCTGGGCCACACGCTTCCCACTGCCCCTCTCCACACCTGTCACTCAGGCGCAACCCACCTCAGCTGTCCCACATGCACGACATGCTTTTTACCTTTTTTCCCTATTAAAACAAGCTCAGATATCATAGAACTAAAAAATATTAGACTTCAGTAGGATAAAATCTTTAAGTTATACTAAAATGCATGCAAATAGTAATCAAAGTTTACATTCCTTACTTTTTGGTTACTCTCATCTCCTCCATCTATCTCTGAACTTGGTGAAACTTGGCCCTCACTCATAAATGGGGTCCAGGAGGGACGAGGAAACCCACACCCTCAGGTGGTTAGGGACAGAGCTGACAATGGCTTACCTGTTCTCCACGCTATGGCCTGCGCCCTGGCCTCCCACACACATTAAGCTTTAATATAAGCAGTGCTCCAGCAGGCCTGATGTTGACAGCTGTTACTTCATTACTGGAAAAATGAGGAGGTTCTGAAAATCCCACCTCTCTTCCCAGTTACTTGCTTAAGGGTCGATGTGCTTTGGTTCATCCATGTGTAATACAAACCCCAAAGAAAGCCACTGCTGGGACGGTCTTCCGCAGACTCAAGTGGAAAACCCGGTTGTGACCCTGGGAAGCAGCACAGCTCACCTCTGGCATGATTTCTATCTTCTCATACCGACGCTTGAAGGGCAGGGCGAGGACCTCGGCGCGTCGATAGGACATGGCGGGTGGCTGGCAGTCAATCATCAGGTCTATCCGGTGGGACTGCGCTGGGGGCGGCTGGGTGTACTGCTCAGGACAGACCACGTGGAGGGGCTGAGGAACCAGCGTGACAGGGGCAGGTGGGGGCAGAAGAAGGAGGAAACAAGAGGAGGCTGTGAGGCAGGAGGGGCCGCGTCCTGAGCTAAGCCTCCCTTTGCAGTGCTCAGGCTCACCATTTGGCCGTTTCGAATTCTCATCCTGTCAAACCCAAGTAACCAGAGAAGTGGGGGGAAAGAAGAACAAAAATTTCAGGGAAAAGCCCTGATCTGCCGGCCATGTTGATGAGCAAGGGATTTACTGTCTTGGTTTGCATTTATTTTTTCATTATATTTAAGTCACTTTGATGGTGACAGCCATGGGTCTACCCTCAAATGACCTCTGAGCCCCTTGAGGGCAGTCTTCTCGTCACTTCCCATCATCGACTTGGTACCACTACTGGCTGATTAGCAAGAACTGTGACTTTTTGTGCTAGTTTGGATTTCTGGTCTGGATCTGCAGGTCTACTGGTACTACGCAGTGCGCAATGGTGAGGCCTTATCCTCAGTTGTGTAGGACACACTGAATCAGATAGAATTTTTTTTATTTTTTAACAGATGTCTCTTTTTATTATCTTGAGAGAAAACCAATTAGTAAGTCAATGTTTACTTTGGCCAAATACCACCCAACTGCCAACCGAACGTGGCACCCAGAGAGTCAAGGCATTGTCACTGCGTTTACTGAAGAGTCTGGACCGAGCCTCCAGTTCCCGGAAGAACAAGGCTTCCAACAGACCTGACGGGTTGCGTTTCAAACCGCACTTGTCCTTTAGGACTGACACCTCTCCTCCTCTTCAGACTGCCTTTCACCCTCCTTCCTGCCTGGTTAGCATCTTATAACTGTCTCAAAGCCAGTCGACTCCACAGTCACTGCCTGAGGACTCTCCCCAGGTTCTCCTCCCCTGCAGTGGAGACCAGGTGGCCTCCTGTTTCCCTTATTCACACACCACCGAGGGGCTGCGGAGTCTGCCGTGGTTCAGGGACAGAGGGTGACATTACTCAGGAGTGAAAACAACAGGCTCTTAACTGTTTCTTCCAGCAAGTTGACAGGCACACAGTGGTGTATCAGATCGCTCATGGAAATCGGAAGTGGCTTAACTGCTCCAACCATGTCTAGAGAAAGGCCCAGCAAGCTCGGGGTCACCATCAGCTGTTACCCCTGCGCTCCGGAGGCCTCCAGCTTTCTCTGTTTCCTGCTACCCTTCCTTAGAGTTTCCTGTTAGTGCCTCTCTTCCTGAGGTCAGGGGTTCTGTGAAGAGGAGGAAAGTGATCTCCCAGCTCAGGCCGAGAAATGTAGGGAGCCAACCACACCTCGCTCAGCGACTAGGGTCCAGGGCACCCCAGCGCTCACGTAAGGTCCCGGGCACACCAAGGTGATGGGACATCAGAACCCTTCCTCTCGCCTGTTCTGAGCTGTTTTCCTCACCAACTGCCACCACCCCTCCAACCCCGAAACACGGGCCACCCGAATGATAAGTGACCCAGGGCGGTGAGTTTTTCCTCCCCGTTCTCCTTCTGGGCCAACAGTGCTCCTTTCGCCTACGCTTTACCCCAACTACTCCCTCCCTTTCTCTAAGGCAGAAAATGCAAAATGAAACAAACAAACAAAAAAGCGGCAACCACCAAACCAAAACAATCCGCTAACAAAAGCATAACACTGTGGTACTAACCCACGTGTGCAACAAGGGCCCAATACATGTTTCAGTTCAGCTGTCTTTCAGCTTGACGAGTATGTTTCTAGAATGATTTTTTTTGGTGGTGGGAGGGGGTAATTTGCTTTTAACTGGACACAAATGGTCCTCATCAAAAATGAGACACTGTTTACACTTTCTTTTCCTCCCACTTTTGATTTCTTTAGAGGAGAAACTTCTTTCAGGGTGTAAAGCCCACCGGTTTGGAGTCTGGAGGGTACCGGGCTGAGCACTCCACAGACCGAGAACGGGTGAGGAAGACAAGCAGTGCAGCTCGCCATCCTGGCCCTCACACCGCAGACATAATCCACACAGAGATGCCAGGACCGCGGGAGCCGCCAGCACAATTTCCCCATTACCTGCACTTCTTTGAGCAGCTTTGACACTTGGATGAAATTCAGTCTCGTATCAATGGGGCAGTATATGCATTTCATGGCCAAGGGCTGGTAGGGAGCCAGTGCTTCCAGGTATGTGAAGTCGGGTTCTAAGGGGAGCACAAGAAAGAAAATTTTAAATGCAGGCAACAGAGGAACGGCCCAGTGAGGAAGCAGCTGGCATGGTTGAGGCCCAGCAGACGGGCAGCATGACAGGAAAGGCACTGAAGGTTACAGGAGCCAGATTCCCCATCACGGGAGAGAGGAGTGATTTACAAATAAGGAGAGGGGGAGGCTGGACTGAACGCTGCAGGATGGATATGGAATTGGAGGGACGGCGTGAGCGCCAGGTTTTCAACACAGATGGAGAGAGAGATGAGACAAATGAGGGGATAAATAAGTAAATGGGTGAGAAAGGAAAGCTCTTCTTTACAACAAAATGCCAACTAATAAATGTAAAAGAAGTGATGAAATTGAAAAAAAAACTTCATCATTTGGCAACCATCACAGTAATAATTTATTTGGACCAGAATCAATAGATGCTAAAAAAAATTAGATAAACACATGGGGAAGACCAGGATAAGTACATAGGCTCGAAGTGTCCCCCACAAGATACTGATTGACACAGAGCGGTGACTTCACAGTGGAGAAATCCGGCACAAGCCACTCGAACAGAGTGCTCAAAGGTCACCCCCAGGTAGGAGACAGACCATGTGCCTCCTACTTGACAGGATGCACGCAGAAGAAGAAAAAGAAGGATCCTGACCCCATGTCAACAAAATGCTTGTGCTGAGGCTGCGATGCCCCATCAGCAGAGCCAGTGCAGCGCCTGGGAACTGTCCTTGCCACGCTGGCTGGTTTGTTCTCTGCAGAGCCGCTCACCACGGCCAGCCTGGCGGGGATTGTTTGCTCCGCAGGAGGAAGCTGCCCACCTCGGGCCAAAAGCAGTGGCTCATTCCTGGTGTGAAAAACGACACGCAGGTTCCTGACACAGTCTGTGCCCTGCGAGGACGCCACTTCCTACGGCCCCAGCTTTCCACACACCGCTCCCAGGAACTTACTCGGTGACCTCAGGGCAACTCACAGAACTTCCAGATTTTTTAAATGACCTCCCCTGCAGTGGATCCTGTCTACCCAGGAAGAACCCAGAGACCACCCAAATGAGGCCAGCACGGCTACCTGGGGGATAAGCGCCTCTCTCTGTACGGATACTGTGTGAGCTACAACTCCCACAGTCATAATACAACCAGATAAGGTGGCCCCAAACCTCGCAGACACTGTCAACGACACAACTTGTGCTCTGAAAGTGAACACACCAGTTTAAATGTATACTCCTTACCCAGATGAATGTCTGGTAATGAATGCCACGGACAATCACGTAGCCCTTGCTTTCTTCTTAGCTGGCTGGAGGGACGTTTGGAGTATAGCCACGCCTCTTCTGTGTCTCTGTAATACTGTACCCACTGTCACATCAGAGCCAACATCTCCTCAGAAAGAACAGGAGAGACCCCCTCAGTCCTACTACAGACAGCGTTCTCTGGATGACTTCCTGCTTAGCAGAACTTGGCAATGGTGAGGCTCTGGGTAGCGTGAATCAACGTCTTAGGGCCTGACTTCCTCTGCCTGTGGCTGAAAGGGGGTCTGCGAGGGAGAACAGCAGCACCCGACGGCTGCTCTTCTGAGCGCCCCCGGCACTCACGGCCAGGCCACGGTGGCACCCGCTTACTGGACATAAACCACCTCACATGACGCTGACGTGAGAAAAGGCCACGCAGTGACCACGACGGATCAAGACAAAAATAAGACCCTTCCTAATCATGCCTGAACGTAAGACCACAGCATGTCTGAACCACCAAACAAGCAAACACTGCCCTCTCCTGGCTCCATTCTTCTCACCTTCTAGACAAGAATCACTAAGATACCCAGCCAGAGAACTACTGCTTCCTGATGGTACCCAAGCCAGGACAAGGAACCCACCTCCAAAATCACCTAAGCCACGGCCTGTAAGTTCTTCTGAACGTGCCTGGCGATGCCTCCTGCCTCCCCATGGCGGTACCCCCTCACTGCAAGGAGTCAGTACCCCAACTTTGTTCCATTACTGGTGCGTTCCTGGTGGCCTCTGGTTGGTCCTCACAACAGGCTGAGCACAGGGAAGGGCCCAAGCATCCCTGACCCCAAAGCTTTGGGCATAACTAGACTCTCCTCCATGGCTCACGTCTTAAAGGTAATTAGAGAACTCTAAGAAGGCTACTGGTACTTTCTCAACGGGCTTTTGTGCCAGGCACTATAAGGAGTGCTTTCTTATAACATTTCATAAATGCACAGAGCTGCCTGAGGATGAGCGACCAACAACCCCATTTTACAGACGGAAGTGAGGCTCAGAGCGGTGAGTAACCCGGCTGAGGTTACAGTAACTCGGACCAGATTTCAGATCAAGGTGTTTTTACTTCATTGCCCTGAGATTTTCAAATCCTAAGGCTGTCTGAAGACCGTGAATTGATAAAATAAGATAGTGATTAAGTCAAACCCCTAACTTGCCCTCATTTAAGGATTAGTTTTATTCTGAGGGGTTGGTCTCCACAAGAAAAACGGCAAGCCAGAGTAAACTATAACCAAAGGAGAAAGATCCACCGCCGTAAGGAAGTCCTAAAGCAAGTAAAGCAAGACTGATTATTAGAATGATTATTAGAATGATTATTAGAATGATTATTAGAATTCCTGCCGTTCTTGAACAGCTTACAAAATCCTATCCAAAGTAGTTCTAGACCAGAAATCTGTCTCGGTGAAAATCTACAAAAACAGACATGAAAGCTCTGTCCAGTGCACAGTGATCTAACAGGACATTTTGCTTTGTTCTTACCCTTTCCCTTCCAGTTGCTTTATCCTTTGGTATTTACAACAGAATAGGGATCATATTTATACCTTATAACTTACTGTCAAATTCTTCCCAGTGTCTCTACCTGGTAGGTACATCCTACCAGGTTATGCAGGGATGGTCACAGTGGGAAGGGCAGGGTTTTGTTTTGTTGGTTTATTTACCTGTGAATATGACAGTGTTGAGACTAGATTTTCCCCAGAGCTCCATGAAATGGACCACGTCCCCGAATCGGAGGGAAGGGTGTCCAGTGAAAACCACACACGGCTGTCTGAAGTCGTTGCTGAAGTCTCCATGGATGCTGGGGTAGTGCTTCAGCTTGTTGGTCTGAATGAGCTAGAATACGTGTCAAAAGCACATGAAGAGATGTTAGCCTACCCAGGAAGGAAGAACCACAGCATGGGAGAGTGAACAAATTAAAAATACCAGATAACGCTATTAATATTAGCCAAAGATCCACATTTTTTACCTACAGTGTGACTTTCTCAAAAGATGGGACCTTTCGGTAAAATCACCAAACTTAATGGAAACTTCTTTTCAGGTTGTTATGGCCTGATTCTGTCTAACCCTTCCTTTATAGCTTCCTGACACTCCAAGCTCCAGGACCCGAAGTCCCCAATATTAGTTACTGTTTGAAGTACAAGTTTCCCAAACTCTGTGCATCACTGAGCTCTGTCAACAATAAACACTTCACACAGGAAAAACTGTTTACCAGCACAGGACTGCCTCTTGAGACGGTACAGCTATGTTAAGTTACTGTGGTGAGGGGCAGGGGACTTAATAAACACAAGAACAAACTGGCTTTCGGCAATGCGGGAGATGTGATGTCCTCGCGACAGAGAGCTATAGTAAGAAGCAGGCCACGCACAGTCTCAAACCTGTCTCAAAAGTGAATGTTTTGAACCAAAAAGGTCTTCCTTCTAGCACAACACTGGGAACTACTCTCCTAACGCCAGGCCCGACCCAAGGCAACGCCATATACAGTTACAACCACAGATGGCATCTTGTGGCACTGCTCAGAAGTTCTTCCTGCTGCCTCAGCCCTGCCCCCACTGCCCCACTCTAGCAACAAAAAGATGGCAAACACCCATACTTCAGAGACCCTAAATATCAACTAGTAGTGCCCTGAGATGCTGTCTGATGGGTAAAGAATTGGTCTGTGACCCAGCTCAATCCTGTAGCCACCCAAAACGCCTACGAAGGGAGCCCAGCCAACAACTCCAAGCCCACTGTAGTCACCCCAACGGTGAGGATGTGGCCAGAATGGGGCCGCCCACAAATGGAAGCTGACTCTCTTCATCTTGAAGATTTAATCTTTAATTCAGAGAGACTGCTTTCATTAGCAAGATTACCCTGGAGATCTTAATTAGGTGTCACATGCTTGGATGGGATATGAATAGTAAAGATGCAACAATCACTGCATTCCCACTTCCCTTCCAAGTTATATACAAATAAAACTGACATTCTTTGTATAACCCACCTGGCCAAAATCATTACTTGCCCCAGTTAAACAGGTGAATGGCTGACTAAAGGACTAGTTCTACTGTATCCACAGATGTCAAGGAGATGAATGGGATTCTAAGAAGAGCAGCAGGTCTTTGCACATAAATTAAGTCACTTTTTAAGGCAAACTGAGATTTTTTTTTTTTGCCAATCAGATCTACTTTTCCAGCGGACTTACTACCTTTTTGACCATCCAGAATTACCTTTGTGCTGATTTAAGGTCCAAACTGTATAGGCAATGAAGCTGTAGGGTAGGAATTCTGTGAAGCAATTCTTTAAATCAGTACTAAGGGCAGAACTGTATTTTCTCATGGGCACTGGTCACATAATACCGATTATCAACTCCAGCACGCCCTAATATTGACAAGTGCATTTCAGGAACCCTGATCATGCACCTATGGTCTTTTCACATTCTTAACTGTAAATGGGACAAAGGTCATCCATGACATACTTGTGGGTAAGAACACGGTAACACCCTTAGAGAACACGTTCTGAAGAAAGGCTAATTGTTATTAGGGAAGAGGCAAATAGACTTTCAGTGTTTTGCTACACTTAATGTTTTGCTACACTTAATTTTCTGACACGAGATATCTAGCCTGAATTTCACTGTAGTAATGACAGAGCTTGCAAAAATCTTGGCTGCTCTAAGAGAGTATGAGGACTGCAAATAACTTCCTCAAAACCTTCCACTTGACATTCTGGTTCATGAGAGACCTGTCCTTTGGAGTAGGAAAACAGTAGTCAGATTTAAAATAATCAGCAGGACAACTGCTGCAATTTTCTTGAGCCGAATAGTTAACTGCATAGCAAATAAGTCAACAAAATCCCTATGCATAAGTACCTGCACAGACATCCCTAACTTGATGGAATTTTTACAAACTGAAAACTTCCACGTTCCCATATGCACATCAATAAACAGCATTACCAGCTCCTCAGAAATCCCCCTTTGTCCCCTTCCTGCCCCCACTGCTACCTCCAGGATAACCATTCTCCTGGCTTTTAATATCACAGATGAGTTTTCTGTGTGTTTGAACTTTTATATAAATAAAATCACACCATATCTACTCTTTTATATCTGGCTTCATTCACTAACATTATGTTTGTGAAATTTATCTACATTGTTGCATATAATCGGAGTCCCTTCATCCTCTTTGATGTAAGGTGTGAATAGACCACAAAATTCATTCACCCGCTGATGGACATTTGGGTACATTTCAGCACTATCACCAAGAGGGCTATGAAGATTTCTGTGCAGATCTCTGGGTGACACACCTGCATTTCTGTTCAGTACAGACTTTGGGAACGAAACAGCTGAAACACAGAGGATGTCACAGTCCTAGGTTCAACTTTACTGTCAGTTTCCTAAAGTGGTTATACCAATTTACACATCCTTTTCAAAAAACATAACAAAAAACTGGGAGTAACGCTATTGTCCAATAGGAAGGGAATGGTTAAGTACACTATAGTATGTTCACATGATATGCTACGGAATATTAGGTAGCAATAATAACAGTGAGGTGCACAGATAAATGTCCATGATACACCCAGCACTGGGTGAAAAAAAAAGCAGTAGAAACAAAATTGGGCACACACAGCCACATAAAATCACTCACTCGTTCTGTGAGGAAGGGGGAATTTTTCTGTTTTCTAAACTGCAATGTTCTTATTTTCATCATTAAAAATTTATACCAATGACAGACATAACCAAACAAAAAGAAGACTTTGGCAATAAGTAAATCATTTATGCAAAAAAGTAGAATAAAATTCCTCACTCGGTCAATGAAACAGAGGTAGGCTATTAACTGAATAACATACTGGTAATATAATGTGTTAAGAAGAAGAGAAAGTAACGAATCTTGAGTCAGAGTACTTCACTGCCATCTTACAAGGGAAACAAAGGGCTATATCAAACTACCTTCAGATTTTTAAAAGCTAATGACCTGCTATATCCACCCATATCTATTTATCTACATTTTGTTCTTGCTCGGACCCAGTGATTCCATTTTCTTACCTCTGCATGAGGAAAAGGCGGTTCTGGGAGATACACCTTAGTCTGTTTGTTGTGACAAAGCCTTTTGAGGAGGAAAAACAGATCAGCAGGTTAGGCAAGGGCGTACAGTGGCATCTGTCGCCACCTAGTGGTAGCAGCGCAAATACTTAATACCGAAGTTTATTTGAAATTTTCCTGTCAGTGTATCTCACTGTGAATAAAACACCAGCATTTATAGCGTAATCAGGACATAAGTCACTTGTGAGCACAGTTTTAACCTTTGAAATTCCTCAATACATTTTTTTCTTTAAAAATAAGCTTCTTATTTTGAAGTACTTTTAGATTTACAGAAAAGTTGCAAAGACAGTACAGAGTTCCCATGTACCTTTTAGCTGGTATCCCACTATGTTTGTTAAACTAAGAAATAAACATTAGTACTTTACAGTTAACTAAACTCTAGACTTTACTCAGCTTTCACCAATTTTTCCACTAATGTTCTTTTTCTGTTCCAGGATCTAATCTAAGATACCGTATTGTATTTAGTTGTGATCAAAAAAAAAAAAAAAATTTTTTTTTTTTTTTTTTTGGCTGTACCTCGCAGCTTGCAGGATCTGAGTTCCCCAACCAGGGATCGAACCTGTGCCCGCTGCAGTGGAAGCACAGAGCCCTAATCACTGGACCGCCAAGGAATTCCCTAGTTGTGATCAATTTTGAGGAGAAAGTGATACACTTTTTTTTTTTTTTTGAGACATAGCTTTTCTATTTTATACATGCACCATTTCATTAATAGCAGAATTGGTAACTCAAACTGGAGAATAATAAATCTCTCCAGTAACTCTATCTTAATCTAGACACCGTGAATGTTTTAGGTAGTCTGTGTTTTTCCCTAGCCAGGTATGACATTTAAAATATGGAGATTTCTGGAAAAGCAAATGTGGCAAAAGGTTAACAATTGTTAAATCAAAGTTACGTGGGTGTTCTGTAGCTCTGACATTTTTAAAAGTTGGAAAAAATATATGTAGTGATTATGTTTGTTAAAGCCTGCTTCTAAGAATTCTATCAAAATAGAACTAAAGCATTTCAACAATTCTAATAGATGTTACTTTTGGCAGAATAATTCAGAACTCTGGGGCTTGGATTTTGTCTGAACTTCATTAATACAATTATCTAATTTTTCCTTCTTTAGTTTAACTCGATTTCAAAAACATTACTTTATATCCTTTTTGGAAGAAGTTGTACATATGGGAACAAGATACTTTTGAAGGGTTGCTTATTAATAATATCTAAACAGACAACAGTACTGTCTTTATTTCAAACTCAGGAGGAGAGACAAAAGTTCTTAGCTTAAAAGTTTAATTT
This sequence comes from Aethalodelphis obliquidens, assembly GCF_003676395.1. Taxonomy (NCBI): domain Eukaryota; kingdom Metazoa; phylum Chordata; class Mammalia; order Artiodactyla; family Delphinidae; genus Aethalodelphis; species Aethalodelphis obliquidens. The sequence continues at coordinate 5,124,029 of NW_020838005.1, forward strand.
CGATTGTTGCAAAGGATAATATGCTATATCACTTAGCATCAATACATAAAGCTGTAAAACTAAAACACTTCTGTCAAAAAAATCAAAGAGCTAAATGCAATGTGGTACCCTGGATTGGATCCTGGAATAGGAAACAAGCATTAGTGAAAAAACTGGTGCAATTTGAATAAAGACTGGAGTTCAGTTAATAATAGAGTGCTCATGTTAATTTCTTAGTTTTGGTACAGAACGCATGGCCATGTAAGATGTTAACATTGGGGGGAAACTGAGTGGAAGGTATATGGGAGTTTCTGTATTATCTCTGCAACTTTTCTGTGCCTAAAATTATTCACTAAAGTAACAAGTTATTATTCAAAAAACAAAATCAAAGACGAAATTGAAAAAAAGTATCACAATGGGAAACAATGTCTGCAGATATAACAAAGTGTTAGGATCTTTAATACATATATAGAGTTCAAATAAATAGATAAAAGTACAACACCTCTGATAAGTAAATGGGCAAAAAAGGAACAATTTACAGATGACATAAAAATTTTTCTGGAAAGCAGTTTAGATTTGTATAATGAACATTAAAAGCTATTTATACCCTTTGTTCCAGTAATCTTATTTTTAGTAACTAACCCAAAGCAAAAGATGTAGTCATATATACACAGAATGATATTAATTGAAAATTTATCACTAAAAGGAAAAAAATTGGGAAAAGCCTGTCCACCCCTTCAGACAATAGTTAAGTAAATTATACTACATATAAATGATGATTAATGATGTAATAATGCAGTCAAGCAATAATTATGGTCTCAAAGATTTTATAATGCTCTAATCTAGTATTAAAAAATTTAAAGGCAGGATTCACAATTAAATATGCAGCACGATCCCTATATAGAAAGAAGAAATACATCAGATTCTAACAGTGATATTATTTCTGGACAGTGGGATCACGGGTTACTGTTCTCTGTTAACTTGTTATCTTTTTCTATAGTAAACATGTATTACACACATATTAGAAACATCAAAAAATAAAAACTCAAAAACAACCTACTCTTACTTTAGCAGTCCTGAATTCTACCCAATCAGACATTTTGACAATAAGAAAAGCATGTAATGGGTCAAGAGTGGACTTGAAGGGCACACACCCGGCTAGGACACCATCCACAGGGGCCCACAAGGGCTTGCCCAGGAGCTTGTAGTTTTCAATATTTTTAACTGAGGATCTGGATGAAGAAATTCAGAACATGCTGATTAAATGTGCAAGTCATCCTTAGGGTGGACTACCACTTATTCAAGATTATCCTCCTGTGTTGGGGGAGAAAAAACTCTAAGCAAAGGATAAAATTCAATGGCTACCAATAAAAGTGAATTTTTATTATTAGTCACTAACAATAAGTCAAATATAAATAACAACGAAAAGTCCTATGGACAAACATGAATAATATGCACATGGGATGGAGAAAACTGCCTGGATCTAAAAACAGAAAAAAAGGACCTTCACCACAACTAAAATAGAGAGAAAAAAACTGTATTTAAAAAGGTGGGGAGGGGAGGGTGCACACCATAATGCTGGGATATGTTGTACAAATGACGTATGTTGTACAGAACGATGTACAAATTACTTTTTTTTTTTTTTTTTGTGGTACGCGGGCCTCTCACTGCTGTGGCCTCTCCCGTTGCGGAGCACGGGCTCCGGATGCGCAGGCTCAGCGGCCATGGCTCATGGGCCCAGCCGCTCTGCGGCATGTGGGATCTTCCCGGACTGGGGCACGAACCCGTGTCCCCTGCATCGGCAGGCGGACTCTCAGCCACTGCGCCACCAGGGAAGCCCAAAAATCCCTTTTAAAGTAGAAGCTTCGTAGAAGAATACTGTGTCTATTAGGCTATCACACCACTAAACGGGATTAAGCACACCCTATATATATGTATGTCACAGTCCCATCCTAAGGCACTACTGGATCCACTGTAAAAGTTAAGTTGCTCTATTTCTTCCTACCCCTGACTTTTTTTGGCCAGGCGAGTTGGATTCAAATATCCATCTAAATAATCCTAAAAAGGTTCACCCACTTCATAGTGTTCAATAATTTACCCATCCTAGGATTTGATCAAACAATTTCCTGTTGTAGTAAAACTTGCTTTTGCCAAATATACTATTGAAATGAAAAAATAAGCTAGTTTTTCCTATCAGATTTGGTATTATAAATTTTAGACAACGTGAGCTTGGGCTTTGAACTTTTTTTAGCTTTTAGCTTTTGTAATAGATAGAGGGTAGCATGTGAGAAGGTAAGTGTGTAATAGTTTTGTTACTGATTTTCAAAGTGCTGGCTAAGCTATGTCTTCGCTCTCCCACCTTCCCTCCTCCCCTTCTTAATAACAATTCCTCTAAACCCTGGCAATATCACAGATCTGGCTTTCATTAATATAATCTTCACATCACAGGGAAAAACAACAAAATGAAGGTTTCATAGTAATATGAGAAAAATATAGGATTACTTCTATTTCTTTTTAAATTAAAATTAAGAACAGTTTTCTTTTCTTACTGCTTGAATGTACTGAATCACAGGAAGAACAGAGACATACCACTCGGCAAAAATCTGGGAAAACTCGAGTGAACTGTTAGCCACCGGGGAGATGAAGTAGAAAGGAATGCTGGAGAGGCCGGCAGAGTCAATGTACTGATACAGGCATTCCAGAAGGTCATAGATCACTCCAGAAGGGTAGCAGGGGACCAACACGTTTCCTCCGTTCCGGACTGTCAGTGCTAGAAAGGTTGAAGCCACACAACATTGTAAATCAACTATACTTCAATTAAAAAAAAAAAAAACAAAGAAAAGAAAGGTTGAAGCCAGAGGGGGAAAAAAAGTAGTATCAAAAGAACAGTTTAACACAGGGAGAACAGAACTTTAAAAATAATATTTGCATTTCTCTCATTTCCTACATCTGTTCCTCTAATTCACTTCGTATGTATAACAATTTACTTCTTTTGAAGACTAGCACCGGAGTGGGAGGATCCAGAGGCTGACTGATGATCAGCTGAGTTTTTAACCAATGTCTCAGTGCCTGGGAACAGGGTGTGCAGTTAGGGGTCTGGGTTGTCAAGGTTCCCAATGGCAGATGAGCTTCAGGACAGACCCTCCAAGCTCCTTCTCTTTTTAGCTCCTGCTCAAAACTCTGTTGGATTTGTCTCTCTTCAGCCTCTGACCACTGCTGAATGACCTATAAGGAAACAGGCCAAGTTTTTCTGTTTGACTCATTTTAGTAGCATTTTCTTTCATTAATGTTTTGGCTATAAGAAAATCCTCTATACTTTAAATACTTAAAATAAGTTATCAAATGAGGAATTGCAACTTACGGTAAAATCATATTAGAAGCTATAATTGGCTAAAAAAAGGCCAAAGATCTCTTAAGTTTGTTTTTTGTTCAGTTTCCAACATAGACTGAAACAAGCAGCCGTTTGGGTACAGAACTTGAAGTCTCTGATGACTTTTATCCTTCTCCTACATGTTCCCAACTCTGACATCCAGGTTCTCCTGGATGCCGTGCCTGGAATACTGGCTGACTTGCTATTACTAGAGTACGGAACCACGGAAAAGACCAGATAGCCATCAGCGCTCAAGAGGCCTGGCTCTAGACCCGCCTCAGTCACAAGCTATGGGACCTTAGTTAGGCCACTGTAACCTCCTGGGCCTCAGCTTCCTCATCGCTGATGAGAGGAGTGAACTAGATCAGTGGTTTTCAAGCTTTATTTTGCATGGAAACTGCCAGAACATGTTAAAAATGCAACTTTTCTATGGGTCTCTCTTACTAGGTCTGTGGTGGGGCCTCAAAATTTGCATTTTTGAGAAGTGGCCTCACTGATGTTGAGGCAGGTGGTTAGTGGACCCCACTTTGAGAAACAGTGGATTAGATGTAAAGTTCCTTTAAGACCTGAAGTTCTTTGAGTCCATGATTCTGGATTATACACAAACATACAAATCAAAGATTCTATTTGAGACCAGTCTGATACTTTTTCCAAGCTAAGAATAAACTACCTTTGTCTTAAAATCAGCAAAGAACAAAAAAAGACTAGGATTATTGGCAAGGGCAAGTGAAATTTCAAAGGATAGTGCCTTCCATGTAAATATTAGATGACAACCACTTCTTTCCCCCAGAGTTGCCAGGGATGGAGGGCCTGAGCGTATTAACTCCTCTTTGGCAACAGTTCTGGAGTGAAGGTTTGTGTCTCCTAAAGTTCATGTATTGAAGCCCTTACCCCCAATTAGGTATTAGGAGGGGGAACCTTTGGGAGGTACCCACATCTAGATGAGGCCATTAGGCCATTAGGGTGGAGCCCCCATGATGGGATTAGCACACTTATAAGAAGAGGAAGAGGAAGAGGCACCAGAACAGCTTTTCTTCACCAGTGAGGACACAGCAGGAAGGCTGCCGTCTGCAAGCCAGAAAGAGGGTCCCTCACCAGAACCCAGCCATGCTGGCAACCTTCTGACTTCCTAGCCTCCAGAACTATGAGAAATTAGTGTTGCTTAAAGCTTATACTAAGGTATTTTGTTACAGTAGCCTAAGCTAAGACAATACGCAACCTACACATTTCTAAAAGAAATGCAGCATTTCTAGATTTTACGGACAATTATATCCAAAGAAACATACATTTCTTCCAGGTAGCAAATACCCAACAAGTCTCTCAATTCAGTCTTCCCCCAAAAGAAGAAAAAAATTATACCAACCAAATAGTGGGGAAAAAAATACAACTGTTTCACCTGTATCACTGTTGTGAATTCAAAGTATCAACAGTCTTTTCTGTGTTATTATTTGCAAAGCAAAGATATGATTCTTTCCTTCTTTAACTTTGCTTACCCTATAAGCACCCCGACCCACTCCCAAATCCCACCAGAAAACAAGAAGAATAAGAGTTTCTACATAAATCAACTGGGCGAAATGTTGAGCATTTGTTGTATAAAGTGCTAAAAATTCTAATTTACCGTTATAAACACTATTGTGCTTTCAGATTTAAGTTGCTTAAGAATTGCTTTTGTTGACAACAGTAGGCTTTGAAGGATGAGCAGAAAGGGTGGGAATAAATGGGGGGAAAGGCCGTAGCAGGGGGCATCAGAGGGTGTGAATGTGAAGGAAAGGGACAAAAAATACCACAGAATCAAGGTACCAAAAAATAAATGTAAAACATTTTATCTTGTTTAAGATTTGCATTGGATACATACACAGGTTGCTGCAGAACTCTCCCACCATGCTGTCTGGGTTTGCAGTGGGAATCTGGGTAAGGCCTGTCAGAATGAGAACATCGCTGTTTTTGAGAGAAGCTTGGTCCATGGGCTGAAAAACCACAGAGAACTATGATTAGTAATTTAAAAAAGAAAAGGTTAGATATAAGTAGTAAAGGAGAATACAGTTATTGCTCTTTCCATGTCCAACTCATCATCAAATCATCTCACCTCCTCTAACGAAAAGTCTATCACTGAACAGCGGTTGCCCAAGGGGGATGGGGACCCATGGGAGGGAACTTTATGGGGTGATAGTTCTATGTCTTGTTTGGTATGGTGATGACATGATATGAAAATTCATGAATTGTGCATTTAAGATCTTTGGGTTTCACTATACATAAATTTTACCTCAATGAAAAATAAGCACATTATCTTATATTTCTATAATGCTTTGCTCTTTTCAAAAGGCTATCTCACACACATCGTTGGTGGCCCTCAAACTTGAGTGTGCATCAGAATCACCTGGAGGTGGATCACTGGGCCCCACCCCCAGAGCTTCCGATTCAGGTTTGAGGAGGGCCTGAAAATCTGCATTTCTAACAAGCTCCCAGGAGATGGTCCTGTTGCCGGTCTGGGGATCATGCCTTGAGAACCACTGCACTATACAATTTGGTTCTCAAAACAGCTCTGCCAAGTACATGAAATAGGGTACATTTTGAAAATACCGAAGTTGGGACTCAAAGAGCTGGGGTGCGTTTCCCTAAGAGTCAGCGGCAGAGGAGCAAAGGAGGACACTGGATTAGGAACCAGAAATGTAAAGCCTCCTTCAATTCCATTACCAGCACTGGACCTCAGCCAAGCCTCCGAGCTGGGTTTCTTATAGAATGGGCCTATTTCTTGACCCATCTCCCTTCAGTGGCTTCTGAGAGTCTCATGTACTAATACACATGATCTTCCCGTAGACTATGAAGTCCTATGGTGTACTATTGTGTGGTCCTTAGGAGGATTTATTTTTGAATTTAACTTTGTTTTCAGAGCATTACAAAAAAATACTAATTACTTTTTCCAAATAAATCAGGATTAAAATTGGAAACAAAAATGAAGGCCCATGTAAGGATGTATTGTACAACATGGGGAATATAGCCAATATTTTGCAATAACTGTAAATAGAAAGTAACCTTTAAAAATTGTAAAAAAATTTTTAAAAATTTAAAAAGTACTTAATAAGAGGAATAGAAAGGGAAAAAAACGAAGGCCCATGGATTGAGATGCTGGAGAGCTCATCAATGTTTTCACTTTGTAATGCATCTTTTCCTCAGTTTCATTTAACATACTCACCAGAACATAAGAAAAAAGCCAGAAACACCGTTTACTGAGAAGCCTTATCCCTCTTCTTTCTGTTCCACCCAGACATCCCCCCCGCAAATTTCAAATAGCAGTGCAGCAAACACCTACCATCTGCATTGCTATCTCTGAGTATACATGTCTTTTGATGTATCATCCTTTAGCATTTTATATACACAAGGATATATGGGCTTCATTTTTTTTTAAAATAACATGAGTGTGGTTATATAAGTTGCTTTATAACCTGAAAAATACTTCTTTCACACGAATAAAGGAGAAGTACAGTTGTGACAATTACAATGAGTAGCTTCTAATTCCTATTTGCACAGATACATAACACTGCGTGTAAGAGCTTTTCTTCTCAGGCAGAACTAACCTACCTATTTGCACTTCTCCAACACACACACACACACACACACACACACACACACACACACACACACA